>NC_056743.1:1659135089-1659170089 GCF_019279795.1 Protopterus annectens
TAAGTACACCACTGCTTTCCAAACCACCGGCAGAAAACTACCAGTGGGTGTGATCTGAAAGGTCTACACTTTAAACATGGATCACAGGGTCCCTTGTGGGACATCAAAAATTTCCTTTATAGGCAACCCAATAATGATTGAAGTGACCAGGATGTAGTTGTACACGGAACAATAAGTTGTGCAAGTCGGATAACACATGGGTTGGCAAAACCTATGACATGTGTCCCAAGATGGGGAAAGTGTGCAGTGTGCAGGGGTGTGTTCATACCCCAGGTGCGCTCACAGGAAGGATGAGTGCTGTAGACGGGTGTCAGGTAGGGGAATCATGGGTATGCAATAATGCGCCTAAGTGTGCAGGTGTTGGTTGGCAGAGATGTATTAGGCCCGCCCCGTGGAAGTAATTAATATTCCTATGTGGGCATAGCAGATGCCCATACCTCCTAAACTTGAAGAGCACATCTACTGGATAGTCCGTAAACCATTGGCGGAACACATAGGGACTATATCAGTGCCCTGTACCCGATTATTATGGATGTCCGTGATTACGAATCAAAATCTAACACATTCCTAACGAAACCCTTCCAGAACTAGTGATATTAGGTGGACAGGTGGCGGAATACACGTAATGACTAATGACAACATGTATGAGTCATAAACAGCATGTACCTCGACAAATGTGAATGAATACATATGCCCTGGGACTGTCAATGTGTCAGGTTAATAGAACCAATCATCTAAATGTGTCCCTGAGGGTGTTATGCGGTGTCCTTGATACAGTGTTCATTCTCCCCCATTCGTATGTGAGGTCTGCTAGTGACGGAAATTGCATATTCCACTGACTACCTTAGGTAGATGATAGCATAATAGGTCAGGGTTACCACCTGTTCGCCTTTGTGAGGGACACTCCCCTCTGGGCAGTTTTGTCCTGAAAAATGAATGTTATTATGGCACATGGCCTGTGATTTTGGGCAAATAATCCATATATTGTCTGTAGTGGTTGCATAAAACAATTATGTTGTATCTGAAACACCTAAATGTTATAGGAAACAGTATTAGCAACTATAATGCTACAAGAATAACCTTTACTTATGCAAACCGGTGAAGTAGTCTATTTTTCTATTGGCTGTGGGTATGTGTTGCCTTGCCAAATCTGACATCTGTACATATAGGTCCTATAGGGTTGCCACCTTTCCAGATGGCCAAAGTGGGACCTGCTCCATAGAAATGTCAGATGTACCAGGTCAGAACATACCTACAGCTGTGCATAGTACAGAACTATACGTATTAGCACAAATCAAAGCTTAGTCTAGCAGCAGTCAAGTTGCTTATGCTACTTCACATAACATATAGAAGTTTCATATAAATAATAACTGTTACATGCAACTATTAGAGAAACGTAGAGTATAATATTGTCCTGTAATCAGGACATTTGCTATGTCTAGATTATTTTTGCATGGCACATACACCTAAGGAGGGACTGTCCCATGCAAAGTGGGACAGGTGTTTATCCTAAAGTCTCACTTCATCCAATTTAAAAGGTGGAAAACCTACAATAGGTATGTGGTAGCATGACCCGGCAGACGGATGTGGTTCCCAAAACATATTTACTTGTCTGCATTGCAGAGTATCGGTTCCCATGTATCAGCCAGATGGGAGCAGATTGTATGAGGAACACACATATAATATGATTAACTCACTGGACAGGCCGCCGATTCCGTACAGTCAAATGCCATGCCGTCGCCTAATGGTCAGCCATACCCGATACTGTAATCATGTAGTCCGATGTAATAGGCATCACAAGGGATCGCGCCCACCCAGCATGAGTGACAAATGAAAGTACCAATGTCGGTGCATGTGCAAGTGAGGGAGCGAGTGGATGTAAGCGTGTTTGGCTACCAGTATGCGAGTATTGCACTGTTAAAGAAATGTGGAGTCTAAACAAGTATAAGAAGTTGTAACCAAAGGTCAGCAGTGCTTAACACCATGCAAACTCACGCACAACTGCTCCCGACTGCTGCAATGTGTCTTACTCACTCCGTATCCAGTGGCCTTGTTCTGGCCACAGACAAAGAACCGTCCTTTGCAAGTGTTGGTAGCAACACCCTGTGCACCAGCTAATGTGAATTACCAATACACCATGGCAAATATACAGATAATAGACAGTACCACACACATACCATACAGCACAGTCATCCAACAGTATAGCAATGTACCGGCAGATATGTCCAGACTACTGGTGTTTGCAGACCTGGCCATCTTGTGTTTACGTGTGTGAACATGCCCAGTAAACCATTCTGCATGTTGTCAACTGACATTACCATCATACCTTCATGTGTTTGAACATGCCCAGTATGGTCATCTGGATCACATGTGTTACATGTCCAGGTAGTCAGTACTGTGGTGCTTACCTTTGCATTGTACACTGTCAGGTGGCATGCTGTGTCTGCAAGGTATCCATCAGTCATGTGGCATTGACTGTTGCTACATTTCTGCACAGAGTGGGGGGACATCTGACTGTATCCACATTCCTACACAGCACCGGGAAGGCATGACAGTTACATGTACATTGGAAGGGGGCACAGCTGACAGTTGTACACCTTTGCTACTACTGTACTGGTATGTCAGGTACTCCATTTCAGTGTGTAGACCTACCTAAAGTGCTGGCTAGAGGCATACCAGTGTACTCCAGATCTTAGCTTTAATTACCAACATATTAGTTTCAGAAGTCCTAGCCTTCACAACCTACATTCAACTGCCTGGCCTGCTCTGTCTGTGCATGTCTGTAGGGGGGTCATCCATTGGGCATATTCAGAGGCCATTGTACAGCATTTGTCTGTGTTGGTCTTCACCTGCCCAGCAGGCTGAGACTTGTGTGGGCTGTATGGACACACATGGTGTTCAGCCCATTACCCGCAGTGGGTTAGGACACCCTGTGCACTACTGGCTACTATTGTGACCCCAGTATGTGCTACAGATGTCATGGTGCCACTATGGATGTGTACTGTCTGTTGCCTTAACATTCGGACAGCAAATTCCCTTGTATGCTCACATCCATACCATAGCTACAGGTAAAAACACATTCTAACACAACTGCCAATTGGTAGGTTGATTGACTTACCTTGAGGGTGTGCCAAACCTGAGGATGATGCTGGAGGGCTGCATATGTCAGATGCACACAGTGCACTTCCTATACATGGCTGAGCACAGGTAGTGTCATGTTTGGCATCCCTTTTACTGTCTGTGCGAGTCAGAGAGGTGACATTCCCTGGTACCTACTGTGTCAGTGCATATGCTATATGTTTCCTCTTTGCCAAAGCCAGGTCATACTGGGCACCTCCTTCCGCCTACTGGATCTGACTCAGGTAGTTCCTCCTCTGAGTCACTCTGCACCTGTACAGGCCTTGGCATTGGTGGGGGTCTGTGTGGCCCTGCCCCATGTTGTTACTGCTGCAGCTGTTTCCACAGGATCATATTGTGTAGCATAGCACATACCATAACAATTTGGGTGCATGTATCTGGTGAATACTGCAAGGCTCCACGGATGTGTCCAGACACCAGAACCGTGACCTGAGCATCTCAAACACATGCTCAATTATATGTCTTGCCTGCAAGTGTGCCTCAATATGGCATAGTTTTTCAGGAGTGTGTGCATTTCTGATGGGTGTCATCAGTCACGGCTCCAGTGGAGTACCCAGCATCCCCACTAGGTGACCATAGGGATGTCCATATTGGCAAAGGTGTGGTACAGCTGCATCGGATGCCATATATTGGAATCATCATAGCTTCCAGGGCAGCCAGCACACATTCAGTATAATGCCCTGGGCATCGCATACGACCTGGCAGTTGATGGAGGGGATGCCCCTGCAGTTAATGTAGGCCTACCCGCTCACCAGGTGGTGCTTTGATGCATACGTGCATGCAGGTTATAGCACCCACTACCCCAGGGTAGTCTGCCATTTGATGGAAGAGACGCATATTGCTGGTCAACACCTCACATGTGTTGAGGAAATAAACGTGCTCATTGGCATGTGGTGACATGGCATCCAGGAACTAGGGAATACTCTGCATGCCGATGTCTGTGAGATCCCCATGATATCCCCAGTTGTACTTTGGGAGGTACCTGTGGCTAGTATACATAGGCCTACACATTCCATGGGATCCATTGGGATGGGTTTCCCTTGGCCTGTTCGATGTGTCAGGTGTGGCCAGCACAGCTCAAAAATCTGCTGTAGGAGGTCTCTGTCCACCCCAAAGCGCTCCACTATCTCCAGCTCATGTAGCCCCTGGTAGGTTACCCTGGGTCTGTACAGTCTTCTCTGTCTCCTCACTTAGGGTTGTTCGGCAGCATTCACATCCTCACCACCCTCAGCCTACTGCACATGTTGTTCTATGTTGCCTGCTGCAGCCTTTCTCATTTTGTTGGATTGTTTCGTAAAATTTCCCGCATGTATACACTGGTGGTGTAGAGTTCAGAGAAAACCCGTGGGTATGGTGCTTGCTCACTTTATCGTAGTGTTCTGGGCTGGGCCTGTAATCTGCTGATTGTGATAATTATCACCTGTTTGCCCAGCTTGTTCACCTTGACTACTCTCCTACTGCTGTTGTCCCTCCCAATTGCACTAGGCAGGTATAGACACACCCCTAGCTTAGGCATGCTAAGGCAGAAGCAATCCCAAGACACAGGGCTCCAATGTACGTATAGTATGCCTGACACCTCCGCCATGCTTTCGCTTATATTCGAGTCCTGCACCCGGCTATCTATACACATACACTCTTGGGATCTGCATCACACCCTGGGGATAAACAGGATTCACTATTTTCCACCTTGTTTGCATAGTATTGTCTTCTAATGAATAGTTACATGACCCATACTGAGCCTCCAAAATAATAACCACTGCTTACTGTCATGCAGATCCACACAGAACTGGTTTAAAGCACCTTACTGTCACCTTATTTGATGTCCTTGTTCTTCCCAGCAGCAAAATAACCGGTTTCTACAGCCTCGAACCCGGGACCCTGCAAACCACAGACAATGTGCTTTACCATTAAGCCATGGCAGACATACATATATCTGAGGTGATCACGTACAGATCATCCAGCACAGACATTCACCAGTATAGGCCATGTATTCCAACATGCAGATTTATGTGTGCTAATGTCCACATATATAATATATATATATATATATATATATATATATATATATATATATATATATATATGTATATATATATATACACATATACATATACACACACATACGTAGATATAGAATATATATCACAACAGTGGACCATGTAACACCAAAGCATTAGACAAGAATGAAAAGGAAACCCCATGCACCTCCTGCATTATGTACTGGTGTTACTATCAAGGCAAGTGTGTTTCATTGCATCACATGGGTTCAGACTGTATTAAGGGTAAGATTAGGGATGCAGGCATTTGCTCACCAGACCTATTGGTGAATGTATGTGTATGTCTTGCCAACCCAGTCTCTTGGGCGATTATGACATTTATGGACACTATATAGGAAAACAACAAAACAAGCTCCTCAACACATCCTGGAGCTAACCACTCATAGATACCAACACATAGGATATGACTGCCAAACACACACACCTGTCATGCCATGGAAGAGAGCCCCTACTTGTTTATTCTATCACACTACAACATTACGCAGTTACAGAATGCACTACTGAGATTACTGGGACACAACACTCCCAGAGGCGTACTTCTAGGTGAGTGACATCATTAGCAATGGAAAAGACACCGATAGGGATTGTATGGAGTGTGAGCAGTCTAAAAGCATTAATCTGTCCCCAGGCAGACGGAAACACTCACACACAGTTGGCATGGCTGGAATTAGAACACAGACCTAACTACCTTATCACACTACAGTATTATGCAGTTACAGAACGCAGCTAAAAAATCTGGGGGATACAGCTCCTCCCGGAGGCATTATGCAGTTACAGAACACGCTACCAAAATCACTGGGATGCAGCACTCCCAGAGGCATACTTCTAGGTGGGTGACATCATCAGCAATGGAAAAGATGCCGATAGGGATTGGATGGAGTGTGAACAGTCTAAAAGCATTATTCTGTTCCCAGGCAGATGGAAACACACACACACAGTTAGCATGGCTGGGATTAGAACACAGACCTACCTAATCACACTACAGCATTACACAGTTACAGAACATGCTACCAAGATTACTGGGACACAGCACTCCCAGAGGCATACTTTTAGGTGGGTGACATGATCAGCAATGGAAAAGATGCCGATAGGGATTGTATGGAGTGTGAGCAGTCTAAAAGTATATGACTGTCCCCAGACAGACGGACACACACTGGGCATGGCTGGGATTAGAACACTTCTTTACAACACTACAGCATTACACAGTTACAGAATGCGCTACCGAGATTACTGGGTCACAGCCCTCCCAGAGGTGTATTTCTAGGTGGGTGACATAATCAGCCTTACCAAAGGTGGGTATAGGAATAGTATGGAGTGTGAGCAGTCTAAAAGCATTATTCAGTCCTCAGGCAGATGGAGACAAACACACACACACACTTGGCAAATCTAGGATTAGAACACCGACCTAACTACTTTATCACACTACAGCATTATGCAGTTACAGAACGTGCTACCGAGATTACTGAGACACAGCACTCTCAGATGCATACTTCTAGGTGGGTGACATCATCAGCAATGGAAAAGATGGTGATAGGGATTGTATGGAGTGTGAGCAATCTAAAAGCATATTACTGTCCCCAGGCAGATGGAGACAAACACACACCAGTGGTGTGAATAGGACAACTGCCTATCTACAGACCATTATTACAATACTACATAGATATGAGCCATGCCACAGACACTACACCTTTCAAGACTGTCAATATGACCTTCTAGGAATGCTGACATTGACATGGATGATGGTAGTTACAATGTACATACCTGTGAACAAGTGTGTTCAATGTAGGAATCCATCCTGAAGTGGGGTATGGCCATCTGTTGCCTGGATGACAACTATCGCTATACAGGGTTACAATGGCCATGCCCATACACATAGAGGCACATAACCAATGCAAGGTGTCACTGGGCATGCTCACACACTTAGTAGCACATGACCGTTTGGAATGCACTATGTGTCCATCTACACAACGTCATACTGGGCATGCTCACACACTTAGTAGCAAAGGGCTGTTTTGTATGCACTCTGATTCTAAACATGGAAGGGCACAGTGGTGTTGATAGTTGTCATTGTTAGCATGAACGCTGCACTACATATATCTGACACCTGTCTTCTACACAATGTCTGCTGCTGTCCATCACCTTAGATGTACCAATCTAAACCTGGCACACTAATACCACCCGTGGTGATATCCTGCCAGTAGTGGCTACTTCGCCCATATAGTGCCATTCATACACGAATGTCCTGAGACCAGGTTAACACCCTGACACCTAGAGGACAACTGCATTGTATGTGTATGCTAAACAGTGCTAGATGTGTAGCATTCGTAATCACAGCTGCCAATGTAGATCCAACAATGGGGAATACTGACATCTGTGCAGTGAGGAACACCTGGCTGAAGGCTCAGTTGTGCACAATAGCACTACCACAGTATACTTCGGATACAGACATGTGGGCCATAACACCATTATGGACCACTCCAGGTAGTGGTGTCCCCACGTACATGAAGGCCACTCACATGTACTGACCAGTACACCCTCAAAAGGCATCACAGATGTGTCAGGTGCAGATCACAGTGTCAAAAGCCTCATTCTAGGATGTAGCCCTCAGACATCACCATGTCCTTGGACCAGCAACACACATCCATACATGTGGTAGAACATATTTTAGTACAACACCATGTGACCCATGACCAGTGGACTGTACCTAGCTCTACAGCAACTGTGCAGACTACCCATGTACTGACACAGTTGCATCATGTGTTATGCAATGCAATGATTCCACTGTTCATAACCAGGTCGGCTGTAGACATAACAGGGGCCCTGGGTCATATACACCTGTAACAGATGACTGTTGCTGTACACCAGTAAACACCCTCATGTTTGCATATGACATACATGTACCTTCCATGGATATGTACATGCCCCACACACACACAACACATATGTACATAGCATAGCTGTTGCTGTCCTTCGTGCAGACAGGTGGCTACAGCAATTACACACATGCACATGGAAGGTAGGTCCATGGCTGTTGAATGCTAACAGTACATAAGGTGTGGTAGCAATGTTGACTGAGTTAACATTCCCTCTGTACTGGTTACCCATGACAACTATCATATCATACAACAGTCTATGTGTCATGTATGTCATCACACATGTCCACCAATTGCAATGCCTACAAACATGGCTAAATGACAGGAATGTAGGACTTACACACATGTACATGTAGTGTTGTGCATTCAGCTACCATACCTGTGTAGTAGCTGATGCTTGCAGGTGATCTGTGTCTTACTACAACATGCAGTTGCAATGCAGCCCCATCATCGCCAACTGTATATGGCGAAATACTGACAGTACCATAAGATGTACATCAGGTATGGATGGATGGATGTGTGGACATAAAGTGGTGGGCCATCTTTGCAGATGGATGTTTGCTGAAGACAGCTCACAGGTATGTCACAAGCCGTCCTACCATAACATGTGCTAACACTAAGCTATGTTTCTGTTAATTGAAGGGGAAGACTTACAACCTACACAGCAGTCAGGGTGTCACTAACTGTAAATCACTTGACACCTGTAGCATTTAAGACCTCCCTTGTGCATATATCAGCACAATTGCCAGAGGTAGTGTCAGTACACATTGTAATGTGGGCAATACTGCTGCATGTCTGTTATATGTATCATAAGATAGCAGGTGTTTGATTCACAGTGCTGCCATGTGTGTTTGCTCATGTGTCCATATATGTCACGCATGGTGGGGAATACATTCCAATTGTTACTCACACCCCTGTACACTGTTGTAGAGATCTGTACATACTGCAGTGTAGAAAGCAAAACATAGGTGGGGTGGGGTGTGTATCACACACATGTGAGCTATCTGTATGTGCATGACATAGGTGCATTCAATTGTGGACTCCACAGTGTGTGTGTGTGTGTGTGTGTGTGTGTGTGTGTGTGTGTGTGTGTGTGTGTGTGTGTGTGTGTGTGTATGTATGGCTGTCTGGTCCATGGAGTGAGGATGTATGTTACCATAGTGAACAGGTAGGACCCCTAACCCCTCCAGGTGATGCAATTTACTACCCTGTTGATGCCATTGATCTTAGGCATTACTGATTACCTGTACATGTTTATTCTCTGTGTTGCATCATGTGGGTGCACAGTACTGTAATGGTGATTACCACATAGGCAGGGGTCCTCACCTCAACACTATTAAGTGTGTGTGTGTGTGTGTGTGTGTGTGTGTGTGTGTGTGTGTGTGTGTATGTGTGTGTTACAGTGTTGTTGACCCCGTGAGTGTGGGCATGTTACTGTGTCTGAATACATGTGTGCGAATATGTGTGTGTGTGTGTGTGCGTGTGTGTGTGTGTGTGTGTGTGTGTGTGTGTGCATGTGCGCGTGTGTGCGTGTGTGTATGTGTGTGTGTGTAGTTGTGTGTTCTCATCCTGTAATGTGAATGTGTATTACTGCTACACAGTGAGGCTTCAAGCTATCAACTGGCCTCTACCCTTGTCATCAGCTAGACTGCTATATAAACTTCCCGCCCCATGTAACTGTACCTGTGATGTCACCCAGTATGGATGTCATGTCTCTAGCCACTGTAGCTTAGTACATAGCTCCCATGCTCCTAGATCAGTAGATGTGTAGACATCTTTGGAATGTCAGCCTTTCTAACAGTGAGGTTGAAGCTACGAATAGCATGCTGGCATTGCCATACAAGCGTGTGAGTAGTCCAAATTTACACATGGAAAACTGCAAACACTGGTGCTCAATGGCACATGCGATTAGACCTGAAGGAGGGAAGCAGGACATCATTACCAACATGCTGTTACTGTTGTTACCAAGACACATACTGTGAACAGAAAACAATGCATTCTAAACCTGTATTACATGGTATGTCTGCTGCATGTCAACAGTACACAACAATTGTAATCTACACTTCTCTCCCTATTCTATTCACCCTGTGCATCAGACCATATGAGCATGTCCCTGCACCGATGGTGTGTATGACAGGGATGCTGCATAGGCATCATCATATGCACAGGGTGATAATGTTTGCCAGGGGCCTAGGTTGCACCAGTGGATGACATCATGTGTGTGGAATAGGGCCTGTGATCTAATTGGCTATGTGTGGTTGTTATGCATATGAGTGTTGCGGTGCTCTACAGATGTTTCTGGTGTGTGCGTGTATGTGTGCACACAGTTCTGTCATGTGTCTGGCCTACACAGGGGTATTATTGGCAGCTCCGGACTGTACAGACCAGGTTTTACAGCTCACGGTGTCTGGCCACGGCCACGTGACCTGTGCCTGCCAGGGGTTGCATGGGCACTACCAGCCAGAGGTGCAGATTCGGTTCTGTCCGACGACACATGTCCACTGGAACCGTGTCCCCATTGGGACCATCCAGGGCCACGTCCACATGGCCTGCTGTCTCCTGGTGTGGACAGCACAGCACCAGCTGCACTGCTGCTGCTACCGCCACTATGGGAGCAGACATTTGAGGTAGCTCATTCACGTAGACCTGCACCAGGTGATGTAGCTGGCCTATGTCCACATGCCCTACGCCTCACTCCTACCAGATGTTCCAGCACAGACAGCTCATGCTCACGGATTGTCATGCCACAGTCAAGGATTCCAGCCATGTCACCCAATTGTCTGTCCAAAACATCAACAATCTGTTGTTGAGCATTTGCCAATGTCTGGATGTTGTTATTTAAAGAATGGATAGCAGCCCTCTGAACCCTCTGCCCTTCTCTATTCTGCCATATAGCACATGCCTGTGCCGCCACTACAGTCTGAAACATGTGTCTGGTGACACCAGCTGCTGCACTCTGTCCTGCAGGGGCATGTCGGCCAGAGGTCCTCCTATGAGCAGCACTGGCCACATGCCTGTGTGGCCCATCTCTATTCATTTGACTGACACCATGGTGTGCATACATACCTTCCATAGCCACCACACATTCCTGTTCCAAGCTACCACATGCTAACTGTCCTTCCTCTATGGCCACTGGTGATGGGGTATGTGTTGGCATGAGATCTGTGTGTGGGGATGAGGGGGATATAGGTGGAATGGCAGCCAATGACACAGATTCAGCCCCTGACAACCGTGCCTGTGCCTCAAGCATATGTTCATCATCACTGCTAGAGTCTGTGGGGACACTAACATCAGATGAACCGCAGGAGGGTAACGCACCTACATCACCTGTGAAGGCAAACAAAGACTCTAGATTACAATACAAACAAACACACACACGCACACACACACACACACACACACACACACACACACACACACACACACATACTCACACACACATACTCACACACACACACACACACACACACACACACACACACACACACACACACACACACACACACACTTGCCAATATTGAGAGTAGAACCCCTACCTATCTGTGGCCTGATGTGGTTGTCTGTGTATGTATGTGAATGCTGTACAGGTGACTACTGTCATTCTGTGACACAGTTATGATGTTCAACACATCTTATGTGGCCGAATGAATTTACACTTCCACAAGC
The DNA here is from genome assembly GCF_019279795.1 of Protopterus annectens. Lineage (NCBI taxonomy): Eukaryota > Metazoa > Chordata > Ceratodontiformes > Protopteridae > Protopterus > Protopterus annectens. Next base: position 1,659,146,824 of record NC_056743.1, read on the forward strand.
TGTGCACAGGCTTGTAGGATGTCCAGTGTTCCACATCTGCAATATAACCATTCAGCAAAGGCTATAGTTGGACGATGTGTAACAGGGTGTACACACAAACATATCACATCTACTGGTGTTGCTACATGTCTAGCCATCCTCCATGGCCAAGTGTGTGTGTGTGTGTGTTGGTTTTGTGTAAGGAGCTGTGTTCTGTGATATGTTGTGTCCTGTGACCATACATACATCAGATGTAGATGTCAGATTGCTCCACTGTCACAGGAGCAGACAAAGGGTTGTCGTTATGGTATGTAATATTGTTTTATTTAGTAGTGAGACAATGTTGCAGCCGGACCACTACATGTCATGGATATTTCAGATGGCACATCACAATGTGCGCACTCATAGCAGGGGCATAATCCACAATGGTGAATCCTGTGGGCTGCCTATACTCCAGCTCACTGTGTAGTACTGTTTGTGTATATATGATGTATAGTACATATTCCTACATTGAACAACACCTCTACCATTGTATGCACAGCTGTCCAGACATCTAGCAATGACAGTTTCTGAGGTTTCATGTCAGTGTTTCACTTAGTTTGTAAGTATTGCACATGGGTAGCCAGTGTTATGGATTAAAGATGCGACCTGTATATTGTGACTGGACCATACATTATGTATACATGTGTTAACTGGCCACATGGTGAATAGATCTGTACATTAACATGCCTGATACTTATAACTGTCTCACCTGCAACGGCCTGCTGTCTCTGCAGAATGTCAGAGGTACCTATATAGGGGTGACACAGCAGTATGATCATTATCCATGTCTGTATGATAGCTACAGGGTGCAATGTGCATGTTAACACATTTGCCCGTACAATAGGATATACTATGGTATATGCACATGTGTACATACACAGAGTAGCATACTATAGTATGCGGCATGTGTGTATACATGCCTTGCATAAGATGTTACATTACATATTGTACAGTGACACATGCAACTATATGGGATATAATAGTTATATGTGCAGTAGTGACTTACCAGGCAACTCCAGGCTCAGTGGTTGAGAGACACCCACCTCCACGATGGCAGCTAAGGTTTGTGGATGCTGTTCTGACAGTATCCCCAGGTTGACCAGTAGCTCCTCGGTACGTGTGAGTGGGGGTTGGGTTGGTGGCCCACCACCTGTTGCACCTTGTTCCCTGGCGATTGCATTTGCACGCTGTTTTGCACGTCTGATCAGGTCCGTGCAGTGTCTGCGCACCTGCTGGTATGTGCGGTTATGGCCACCCACATCATTAACCCTCCTGCAAAGTTCCTGCCACAGGTCATCACACTGCTGTGCATGCTGTGGCACATGGCTAAACAAGACATCATAGTTGTCTTGGAGGTAAGGTATAAGGGCCTCATCCTCCAAGTGGGTATAGGCTGGGCGCCTTGCTTGTGACATATCTGGAAGACATAATGATGGAGACAGGTCACAGTATCTTAGCGAGGCACAGAGATACAGCTGCACATACATGTGTATCACATTTATTACATATGAACAGTTGACTTTGCAAATATTCATGACACTGACACCACTGACATGTTTGTGTCACACACATGTGACACCCAATGGGGATGGGATATTCTCACCATATATGTGTGTCACCTGATTACATTGCTCATACTCCATGTGGATGGTGTCTTGATGGGGGCATGTCTGTTTGCCTGTACTGGTGTTCTTACCTATCAGCACATGCCTGGATGTGTCCACATTAATGCTGCCGACCTTGATGCTGTGTATATGTAACATATCAGCACATACACTGCCTTAACAGACATGACCTGTGACAATGCAGACATGCACACGGAAGCCTTTACATGCATGTGTTTTGCCATATACATCTACACGGCACTGTACAGCAGTTCAACATCCTGCCATGTATCGCCTGTGTTGCACATGTGATACGCATGGGGCACTGGCTAGCCAGATGGTATTTGCAGGGATGGTTATCAACTATAGCATGTACGGCCAATGTCATGTAGTAGTCTGTATGCCCTGGGCCATGTATGAGCGTAGGATGTAAGGTTACCTAGCTGTAGCCGACAGCCATGTTTCCAGTGCCAGGTGAAGCAGTGCCACATAACTGATCCAGACGGTTAATGATACATCTACCATGCGGTCATCACACCATGTCTGACAGAGGTGAAATGTGCAGCTTTGCTGGACAGGGTTGCATAGTATGGCAAGAGTATGTAACGTGTATGGCACAAGGATCTGTCCAGCATGTGGCGATCCTTGTACTAGAAAGGTGGATGTCCATGACATATGCATTTCAGATCAGGATATGTACGTGTAGCATGTCCAACATCATAGTGTTGGACATGTCTTTATGCAGGGTAGGCATCATGCTACATAGCGGATATGAGGATTGTGAAGGCTGGTGTCACCCATCCAAACATGGGCAATACCCCTTAAACATGATATGTGATCTGATATTGGTCACTTGAGTGATGAGTATGACTGTACAATGATCTCCATGTTCATGGATGGCACCCTGTCATGACTAGGGTTGCCTCTTATGACTACCTAATAGGCTTGGTGACATCACTAGCTCAGGAAGGTAAACTGCACAGCACCATCCCTTACACACAGTGTCCATTATGTTGACCGCTGCCTAGGTGGTAGTTCATGGGTACAGGGTTATTAACCTAGTGGTGACAATGCAAGATGCAGCTGTCAGACTGTGCACATATGTCACACACCTCACACACAAAGCCCATTCTGTAGGTTGTCCACAACACTGAGTCAGCTATTGCTCCTAGGTCATAGCCATTCACATACTTACATAGGCAGATGCCTTCCATTTGTCTGTGTGGTATGAGCTACAATGACGGGGAGTACAACAAATTAACCCTGTTTTACTGTAGCCGCCACTGGTGTGATATGCACATATTACCCAGGCACCTTTTGTAGTGTTGGTTCTGTCAACAGTCCACTGGCAGAACACTCCTGTGACATACAAAGGTACATCTAGTATACTGAGTGTAGGTGGAACACAGTATGGGTGATGATGTCCTATGACCTGTCACAGGTATGATATGCAGTGTGAAATCATCCATACTGTCATCTACATCTGTACTGCTAACAACATATACGTTGATTAAGGTTCATGGACTTTCAGACCAGACTCAGCAGGGTAGTAGTGCAGTGCCTCCCATTGTGAGTGGTGTCTCCACTTTGTGGGTTGTGATAACTGTTGGTGTGCACCATTCAGTGTTTTCACAGACTGACATGAAGCTATGTTTTTACATGATGTGTATGTGTAGAGCAAACTGTTTTGCCATATATGTATGATACAACCAGGGATGTGGACATGTCCCATGCAGTCTGAGTGCACCTTGTACCATCATAGTTATGGTTACAGGGGCTCTGTAGTGTTCACGGAAATGTGATTGTGTACCTGTTGGGGGACAGTGTGTTTATGTTATCTGACACCATATCTGTATTGCTTATTCATGCTCCACACTTGTTCAGAACATGTAAGCACTTCATGAGCTACTAATTACTATAGCAGTAAATCCTCCTCATTACCTACAGATAAACACTGTTTGTACTTACATTTCCTGCTTGCTTAGAGTAAAACAGCTCTTGTACACACTTTCCTCACATATCTAGTGAGAAATAGTTAAATATTCAGGCATGTCCAAGTGTCAATTCCCAGTGTTATCGCCTGTCTATATGATGAATAGGCATCATGAGGCAATATAGAAATTGTCTCGTGTACACAGTCAATACTCCCCTCCTAACATACAACACTACAACCTGTGGGAGATGCACATATCTAGCCATGCTGCAGGTAATCCAACCCCGACTGAACCTGACAATCATGTGGGGATGTTAAACGTTTGCTCCACACCACATTCATCACATAGTCTCACTAGATCTCCACCACCACAGGCCACACATAGTAAGACTACAACAATTGCAGAGACTCTCAATACTACTCTGTCTAGGCAACAGAGAACTCCAAAGCAGAAATGCAGGCAGCCCCCATCATGCAACACAACACCAATTACTTATAGCCCACAGACTCAGTGTGCCCATCAACCACAGCCAATAGGGCAATATAACGTACCCAACACACTAGTCATAGGTGACTCTATAGGCGGTCACACTGATGTCCCACTCAGCAGGCTACACAAGGTGATAGTTACTGTCAGCTGCCTGTCGGGTAACAGGATCCGCAACATAACTTATGCACTCAGGTCACTCTTCAACAGGTACAATATTACTGTGTCATTCTCCATGTTAGTGTGAATGCCCTGAGATGTACCTTCCTGGACTACATTACAGAGACATGGAATAGCTCTCCGATTTTGTAGCCCAGGCAGGTATCGCCCTAGCCCTGAGAAGCATTCGGCATTTGTCCAGACTGATAATGCAGTAGAAGGACTGAATTATTTACTTCAACAATTGGCTATGCTTCTGGTGTCATTCCAAGGATATCCAGTATCTGTCTGCTTTGAATGACATGGTCGACAGAACACGGTGCTTTGGCACAGATGGCCTGCACCTGTCGGCCCTGGGATTATGGATAATGGCTAAGGCTCTTGCTGCTCCTATAGTGCCTGTTTTAGGCATGGTTAAAATAACATATTCACCACCATAACAGGAACAGGCAAGCAAAACCTGAGGGTAATGCTACTCAGTGCTTGACATCTTCATCTCAAATGCACTCACCCGAGGCACTCCTTGTAATGGACCACTTTGATATCTATGCAGTGACTGGGACCTGCTTCTAGGCTCCTGAGAGCACCCCTGCACTACCAGGCTATTACTCATACCACACCTTTCAGTCATGTAACCAGGACCGGAACACCCACGGTGGAGGTGTGTCCATATTTCCCAAGGATATCCACACCTCCAGGCTGGTTGCTTAGCACAATGCATCAGAGGTAATCCAAGTGCAGCTAACTCTGGCCATAACTGCTGTACAAATTGTAGCTTGCTACAGATTCCACACAATATCCCACGGTTAACAGTCCTCACTTCTTGGTGTACTGGAAAGTAGGGTTCAAACAGAAACTACTGATGTGCGACTGACACTACCCCACCATTAACTGGCATACCTACTCATGTACCAACACATTAGGCCAACGCTTTCTGGGATTCATAACCTCCAATTGTCTGGATCAACCTATCCACACCATCACCAGGGCCAACAATATCCTAGACCTGGTCATTACCAACATGTGTGACTGGTGTGCCACACCTGGGGTTATCTCCTCGTTGGTCAGATCCGAACGTATGCTAATCACCCTTGTTATCCACATCCCAGCACCACACCCTTTATGAAAACCACAGTACAATATTTTTACAAAGCCAACTTCAGGCTTCTTATGACAGCAGTAGTAAATGTCATGACACCCGTGCAGACGGACAATACAGTTACAACTGCTGAATCATACACAACTGCACTTAATTAGCACTTACATGACTGCATGGATCATGCTATCCCAAACAGAGCCATGATGGTACCCACCAGAAAATGGACGCCACTCTGGTGGTCCACTGCCATGGATATAATGTACAACAGAAGGAGGAGACTGTTGCAAAGTAGAGTACAATCCCATGAGTGGAGGAGCTCCCTGGTCAGCCTCAGTAGGAATCTGAGATCCCTTATCACATCCTCCAAAGCTAGCTACGTAAACATTACCACGACTAATTCAAAGGACTACCACAAAGCATTCTAGAGGTATGTCACTACTCTCGATGGTGATACCCACATCTGCTCTGACATACAGCAGTTAGGCACAAACATTACAGAACTGACTGATATTAGCAACATCCTGGCAGATAGGTTCAGTGCTAACTTTACACCCCTCTTACACCCTAAAGGGCCCATATCTATACAGGAACAATGCAGAGTCCCTGTGATCACAGCTACACAGTTCAAAGCTGCACTCTCTAAAGCCAGGAACACAGAATCCATGTGACTGTACAACATCCCAGGCTGCGATTTCCACAAACTTCAGAACAAAATGGCTTCCCACTTGGGCAACATATTCACTAATAGCCTTGCATCAGGCATTGTGGTCCCTAAATGGTGCACAGCAACAGTTATCGCACTCCACAAAGGTGGCGCCACAATGGACCAGGGGAACTATTGCCCTATACGCCTGACTAGACTGTTCTGCAATGCTATGGAGCACATCATCATGGATCTCATTCACAGAGACATTGGTAGCCTCCAAACCTTTGATCCCACCTAGTTTGGATTTGTTAGGGCCAGACCATGCCTACTAAACCTGGTGGAGTCCTTTGAGACAGTTACCAAGGCAGTAGATGAGGGTAAGGAGGTTCCCACAGCCTACATTGACCTCTCAAAGGCTTTCAACACCGTTCCCCATTCTGGTATTGTCAACATCCACATCCACCTGCACATCAACCCCTACATCACGAGATGTTATGCAAAGTGGCTCATAGACAGAACCCACACAGTGAGGGTAGCATACTCTAGTTCCTACTGCAAATCAGTTACAATTGGCATCCCCCAGTCCTCGGTCATAGGGCCCCTCATGTTTGGTATATGCTTCTCTGAGGTACAGGCTAGCACAGAAGGACTTACCCTGAATAGGTTTGCAGACAACTGCAAACTAGGGGCCATGATTGATTCACCAGCTGATATAGACACCCTCCATAAGGGTGTCACTGGGATGAATACCTGGTGTCAATAACATGGCCTCAAGCTGCTTGCCACAAGGTGCATAGACATCCCCTTTGGATTACACCAATCAACCGCAGACTATCACATAGGTGGTAGTCCCCTACATACATAAGACATAATAAGGGATCTTAGAACCCAAGTAGATAGCATCCACTCCTTTGATAACCATATTGCCAAGGTGGTGTGGATATCCTTCTACGTGGCCACCCTAATTTCTAATGGGTTTGTAACCAGAACAAAGGCAGCCATTGTGCCTCTCTTCTCATGACTTATGAAGCACATTAAAGGGTATAACACCCCATTTGGGATGTACCTTACGAGACAACAGCAACCGCTTTAAATACAACAACATTGCCACACCAAGAGGATTACTGACCTCTGAAGGATGATGTATGCAGCCCAACTACAGATTCCCCAACTGTACTCATTTGCATACCGCATACTCAGAGGTGATCTCTGCTGAACATACAAGGCCCATGTCCAAAACAATATTGATGGATATGCTCCACATAAGCAAAAGCCACTGAGAGCCACATGCTCTGGGATATGCACCTAAATGCATCGATGACTAGGACATGCTGGAGGGCTACATTCCTGACCCAGACACTCACCATGCTTTGGAACATGATTCCTATGTACATCAGCCAGGGACCCTCACTAGCACTCTTAAAGAGATACCTCAATAGGTGGATGGGAGACAGACATGTACACCAGGGATCACTGCAGTGGCTCTGCTGTACAGAGGCACAGGAAATGAATGGCTCTGCTGTTAACAGCACAGGACACTAACTTAGGGAGGTGCCACAAGTGAAAACACTGTAGTTAGGCTTATGAATGGACTTGGCCAGACAGCATAGTACCTAACTATGAACCTATGAAGCTATTACATGTCCTTTGTGCATGGATAATTGACTAGCTCTTCTATTTCAATTAGCAATCATGCTAATACACTGTCTGGTGACTACAAGTCATATGTATCCTGTTATTGTGTATTGTACATGCCAATAGACATACATGATGTTTGCATTATATAACATTAATGCTATGTAAAATGTTAGACATATCTACCTACAATACTGTACATTTCACATTTTTGCAACAATATCCCACAATGCAGATCATAATTGCACAGCAGGACCACCTTAGACATGTTATTCTCAGTTATACGCCCATACATATGCCTACTGTTACAGTATATCAACATATACTATCCCCTGTTATGGCACATACTTGTTGGACAAACCCTGCCACTGACAGCGGCTGGAGTGGAATTGTTGTGTTTAAAGTCTTTATGTAGCATCCCTTGTGGTGTATGAGGTGTTTACCTTGCAGCCCACAGCAGTACACACAATTTCTATGAGCGTTACTATGCTCAACAATACATCACTACATAATACCTTTTCCCACTATATGCATTGCGTACACTTTAATTAATACAGAACAGGTACTACATACACTAACATACTGAGTGTTCTACATACCTTATTTGTATCCCGAGTTGACGATAATATAAGTCCTATTCCTTTTCTGTTTTAACGGTTTTCTCGTATTTACACACGGTTTGAATGTATGACAAGCCACCCTTTTATACATAGATACCAGTAACATGTAGTATCCTGCCACCAACTGGTGTTCCAGAGTAGATGATTACATGCACATCAGCTGTGCAGCTACTTCATTAGCCAATTACATGGCAACAGTGGGGTATAATTGAATACTCCACTTGGGTGTTGTCCCTTTGCCCTACCTTTGAGGAAGACAGCCTGGCTGTGTTGTTTGTGATGAATTGCAACAGCTATGTGGAGACACACAGAGATATTTTAACTTCATGGCCACCGTGGATTATGTGTAATGGCTAGAGGATGTAGTTCTACATGTGAGTGTAGCTGTTATATCAGCCGTCTGATATGGGATTATTGCAACCAAACCCTGTAACATCGGCATCTGTTCCATTGTACAACAGCAACGATTTCACATAGGGCCATTATAGTGTGTCTCTCACAAGGTATGTTAAGGCGTCTGCAGAAGTCATAGAGTCAGTGGATGTTTGTGATGTTATTACAGTCTGTATTGCAATTATTTCAGCTGTGGGGGAGATGTAGGTGGGTGTACATAGCAGATGAAGGTGTGTAGGAACTGCATTTATACATATTTCATATGTGTGTGAGGGCTCCTTCCTTAATTGAAGACCTATCATTTAGTAGACTAATACTATGGTTATTGCAAGCTTATTCATTAAGCCATTGTTAATTGGTTCCTGTATAGCATGCAGGTGATGTTGGTCCTTCAATCCCTTCAAAAATACATTGGTATGTAATGAAATGTTGCTACATGAAAGCTGTCTCGTGCATTTCTGTCACAGATATTTGCACTCATTGGAGTTGTGTTGGTGACTGAACCTCTTTGGCTTGGGTTGCCACCTTTTCAAATGGCCATAGTGGGACATTTGCAGGACAAACATCGGATTTTAGAGGCCGACACATACCCACAGTCAGTACAAAGTATAGAACTTTACATATATGCCTATATAAAAGCTTATATTCTTGTAGCGGTTTACTTGTTTATCCTATTTCTTGTTACATGTAGGTATTTTAGATACAGATGACTATTTTATGCAACAATTACATTAAATATGGAACATGTAAAACGTCTCGAGATTGTAGGACTCATTTTGGTCAGGATACTACCACACATAGAGGGACTGCCCCTCACAAGGTGGGACAGGTGGTAACCCTATCTTTAGCTCATGTCCATAGCACATATTTGTAATAGTGTATAGACATATATACTCTCAATATCCTTTGTTCATAACGTTTGGTCGTGGCGGAATGTGTGATTGCTATGGTCTATGTTGTGCACATATTTGAAGACTTCAACAGCTGTATACTGCATACCCATGGATTCAGGAACACACACACTTCCAACAACCACATTACCGTTCCCAGACTCCCAAACCCCACAATACCGAACACTCAAACACGTGACAGTCAAACTCCCGGAACTAACACAAACACAGAACACACACACACGCACACACAGACACACTGCTATCGATCACATCCAAACAAACCGTCCTACACTGTGTATGGCCAGGTGGCCATGCCCCCATACACACCTCATGTGGGTGGCTGCATCCCCCACACCACACCTACTGTAATAATCTACCTCAGAGATAGCACAAACAGACACATGAAGCAAACCCACACACACACATTACAGTCCCCCGGAAACACACACCACACTCAGAACACACATTTACACACACTACAGCAATCAGAAACACACTTAAACACGGTACCTACCTAGACTGCAGCACCAGAAGCACTAACTAAATGTCCCTTAACATCGTGATAATAGTACTCGTGGTTCTAGTGTTCCGGTACTGTGTTTTTTCTGTCTTTAAGCCTCGTGATTACGCATGTCGGTATGTAAAGCATTCGGTATTTGGTAGTATCCTATTTATATGTACCTCCATGGTTGTGTACATATTGTTAACCTATCTATATATTTGCATATATATGTATATCCATATATATCGACATATATCTCTCTATCACCCTTTCTCTCTCTATATTATATATATATATATATATATATATATATATATATATATATAGATAGAGAGAGAGAGAGAGAGAGAAAACACACCTTTCGTTGGGTACATGGCGGTGTATACTATTTCCCGAACTCTGCCCCTTTTGTGTTTTAACCTGTCACAATACACACCTGCCATTGGTACATCTCAGGTAGCTTAGTGGTAGGTGATTCTGTAAATGGTTGCATGTTCTACTCCTGGCAGTGGTCGTTTTACCTCTCAGAGCAGGCACTATTAGTACAAGGGTGAATAATGCACATTTCAGTGGTTCTGGGCAGCTTTGCCCGTGATCTGCACGATATTCAGCAAAGGTTAGACCTGTTTTACACATATTCGTGTAGTCATGTTTAAACGGCACTTACCGGCACTTGCCGGCGCAAAAACCCACTAACATGTGCTTAAACGTGCTCTAATGACCTGTATCCAACATCCATTATTCGGGACATTGGAATACGTAACAGCCCTTGCAGGTCATGGAACCAGGAACATGCAGGAGGCAGTCAGTGGCTTTACCACTGCGGCATCTGGGATATGTACAAGTGTTATAGTGTTTAGTATGTGGACTGTACTACGACTGTTCCTCCATACTGCAAACAAATGTGTAACTCAATTAGTTTACATATGGATGATACCTATTAATGGTATGTCCAAGTGATGCTTAATGTATGTTCTCCAGCTATGGGAATCCATGTCACAGTGAGCCACACACTGTAATGTGCTACACCTTGCCACAACCATAATTGGAGAATGCTGGGGTGAAAGATACCTGTCATGGGTACTCCCCATGCTTTGGAACTACATCCCTGATTACATTATATGGAGCCCCTCATTAACACACCAGGGAATCCTTGCAGAGTGGGTGGTGAACAGTGGTTAAACCCCAGGGATCCCACAATTGGCTTTGCTCCACAGAGGGGCAGTTAGTTAATCAATGGGGTGGCGACAGCAGACACATTTTGGCTAGGCTTATGAATGGCTTCTGACAATTAGGCATGTACCTACCGATGTACCTAGGAACCTATACATACAGTATCAACACATGCTGTTAGCTTAATTTACTGTTCAGGTGTTGACTTACCTTGTACCAACAGCTGTTGTGTGTGCAATAGTTGAGGGCTGCCTATGTAGGATGCACACAGTAAACCACCTATACATGACAATTTACAGGTGGTCGTGTGTGTGTGCCATCCATTTTACTGTGTGTGCAGATGGAGAAGTGTGTCAGTCCGTAGGGGCCTACACTATCAGTGTATGTGCTATATGTTCCATCTTTGCCAAGGCATGGGCATATTGGGCATGCCTCCATTGCCTACTGGGGCTGGCACAGGGTGTTCATGGTCCGAATCCCTCTGTGCCTGTGGTGCCCTTGGCAATTGCAGTGGGCTATGAGGGCCTTCACCATTATGTCCCTGCTGCAGCTGTTTCCGCAGGATCATATTATGTAGCATGGCACATACTATGAAGATGTGGGCACACGTGCTTGGAGAGTACTGCAAGGCTGCACAAGATATGTCCAAGCAAGAGAACCATGATTTCAGCATCCCAAGCACATGCTCTATGATGATTCTGGTTTGTGCGTGTGCCCCATTATGGCGTTCTTGCATGGGTGTGTGTGTATTTCTGATGGGAGTCATCATCCACGGCTCCAATGCATAGCCAGCATCCCCCACAAGGTGGCCATATGGGATGCCCCTCCGGACAAATACCTGGTACAGCTGTGAGGCATGCCAGATGTCGGAGTTGTGGTAGCTTCCAGGGCTGCCAGCACACACATCCATGATAATGCCCTGGGCATTGCACACGACCTGGCAGTTGATGGAGTGGTATCCCTTGCGGTTTATGTAGCATCTATCATGCTCACTGGGTGGTGACTTGATATGTATGTGCGTGCAGTCTATTGCACCCAGTACCTATGGGTAGTCTGCCACACGGTGGAAGAGGCGCACATTGCTGGCCAACTCCTCCTGAGTTTGCGGGAAGTTTATATGCTCATTAGCATGTGGTAACATGGCATCCAGGAACTGGTAGAGTACCCTGGATGCTGATGCCTGTGAGATCCCCATGATATCTTCAGTTGGTCTTTGAAAGGTACCTGTGGCTAGTATTCTCAAACTTACACATACCTTCATGTCCAGTGGGATGGGTTCACCTCTGTTTTTTCTGGCTCTGAGGCATGGCCGGCACAGCTCAACAATTTGCTGTACGATGTCCCTGTCCACCCTGTAACGCTCTACTATCTCCAGATCATCTAGCCCCTGGTAGGTTACCCTTGGTCTGAACACTCTTCTCCTTCACCGGGGCCTGAGGTGGTTGTCAGTATCATCCTCCACACCACCTTCAGTCTCCAACACATGCTGATGAATCACAGCTATGGCAGCTCCCAACAAGTACATTGTAAAAGTTCCCCGTCTGTTTACACCAATGGTGCAGTGTTTGGGAATACATGAGTGTGTGTGAGGTGCCTTCACACTTTATACTATTGTGCTTTGGAAGCTGATGATGTCATAGGGTGTGTATTTACAATCCGAGCTGCAGGGTATCTTACTTATGTGTTTTACCACAGGTACTGCTATTGTGGTGCCTTTGGTGTTGAATTACATTTAGCTGCCGTGGATCACCTCTCGCCCTTGCCTTCACTTTTCAAAACAATTCCCCTCCCATTGTCAGGCATGCATCCAGCAGCCTGATTTCTTGTTTTGTACTTTCCAAACACAGGATTGTGTTGCAAAATGTGTTCTATAGCAGATCTACTGCAGGTTTGCTTTGCTCTGCTATGACAGTTCTCTTTTCTTTGCAATCCTTCACCTCCCCTATCCTGTTCTGCAGATTGCACCTAGCAGCCTTGTTAGCTACCGTCAATGGCCCACTGTGAGTTAATAGGTGTTAATTACTCAGTTGTACTCCAATTACCCTACTGCGGCATTTCCTTATTGTCTTCCCGTAACCTTCCTGTTTCAGCTGTGGTGAGTGCCACGTGCAGCCGTTTACCGGGTTTCGAGCGCGTTGTCATCCACGTACACATGCGCTTTCGGTCACCTTGTGTGCTCTCAGCTAAGCAAAGCTATGGCTGCATTCACACCCCTATCCTGTGGCTTTGCTTAGCAATGGGCAACCCAGATTAGCAATGCTCCAATGTGCTTACAGCTACGGTGGCACACCCCTCTGCTGATGTCATCTATACCTCCAGGCCACTCCTCGGTGTTGTACCGCTGCGCCGTGTGGGGTACATCCTTAGGCCGGCGGGACATTTGCAATTCAGTATTACTTGCCTCATTTGCATGGCATTGACTACTAATTCATATTTATCACGCCGAACACTGTCACAGACCCTTAGCAACCCTTGCACCTTGGCTGTGGTGTAGCATGCATACCATTGACTATTATGGCAAAATCATGATTTGTGTTACATTGCAATTTTATGATATCTGTATATATTTTCCTTGTGTTCCCGTTTGCGCACACATGCCCTGCGGTTGTACTCTGCGTTAGTGTGGCCATGACATTAAATGTTATTTTTTATGTGTTGTGCATGTTTTTTATGCCATTGGCTGTATATTTAGCCATTGGCATATGTTAACTTTGTAATACATAAGTTTGGTCCACTTTCATCGCTCCGATGTTCTGTTTGGAAAAATGTAAACCGTTTTTTTTTTTTTTTGTTTACATTTCTGTATACTTACGCTACACCTGCACCACTTCATGAATTGCTATGTACCTTTATTTGCATGCTGCACTACTGCACATGGGATGATTAGCATACATGAGCCGAGAGCTGTGCAGATCTGGCATTTGCTGGTAGTGCACATGGAATTGGATCATACCTGAATCGCTCTGAGGCCATATTTGGCATTAGACCACCTACGTTACACCTGAGCCTGGCGCAAGCTTCATGAATCCCGGGATTAATGTTTTTTTTTGGGGGGGGGCTCAATGGCAACAATGTAGTCTTTTGGAAATTAGGCATGGAATTTCTTTTGTAGTGGAGACAGCATTAGATACATGCAATGGAAATGGAGACGTGTGTGTGTGTGTGTGTGTGTGTGTGTGTGTGTGTGTGTGTGTGTGTGTGTGTGTGTGTGTGAAATATCCTAGTTAGTGGGAATTGTCTAATTAAGTTACTTCCTCAGAACAATGTACACTTGTTATGGGGTCATAAGTCTTCATTCTCCATACTAACTGCTAGGCCTTTTTCAGCTAGTTTTTGTATTTGTAGTAAATCATTGAGAATTACAGTCTGTTACTCTCAGTCTCAGAGTTAAATATTTTTGAGGTTCATAACTTTTTAAGGGATATGGAGGAGTCTGATCATATCTGTCTCCAGTTTTGTGGAACATCTCTAATTTTGCGTCATATTTATCCCTTGCCTTGTCCTAGAGCAAGTCACTTAATCAGACAGTGGTTAGGGACAACTGGAAATTTGGACTTGGCTCCTCATTATCCCACTGGACTGCAAACTTATGAACTCTCCATGAACCAGAGTAGTCATGGTGTAAAGGATATACACTGATTGCAGGAGCATCATCATATGCACCATGTTATTTGAATGGGATCCTTGGTTTCCTTGTTCTGTTGTATGTCAACAGTGTGTTTATTATTTACCTGTCAATAAATCTGATGGCAGGAAGTCTGAGATTAATAGCAATATTTTAATTACAAATACTTTTTTTTTTATATAGCTAGATTTTTTTGCAGGCACACGTGTGAAATGCAGTGTGGTAGTACTGCAACAGTTTGTCTAGCACTTAGTATAAATGGGTAAGGCAGTGGGCTGTTAAATAGCTGCTTCTTCTAGTCTGTGGTTTGATTTCCTCAGCCTTCATTTGTCTTGTATATGACTCTGCCAAGTTATTTCACTAGACAGCACTCCTGGGCTGCTCCTGAAAAGATACACTTGTGTTCAGTTGGTTGTCCCAGCCTGTTACCAAACGTATTACACATCTGTCTTTTGAATTCCTGCACCATTCACAGAAACACTAGTTAATACTTGACTATAAGCTATTTGAGTATGTATCTTAGAACATCCCTCATAGTTTAATTATTGCCACATGCATTTTCAGTGAATATTAGTTTCAAGGGAAGAGATGCTCACTGTTTTTCATGCTGTCTATTTTCAGTGTGACAGTGTTTTGTTTAGAAAATAGCTGTCAATGTGCTTTCTGTATAATCTGAAATAAAAGTTTTAAGTGCAATCCAAATCTCTGTGATAATTGTAAAAGTAAAGAAGAAAATAGTATGTATACAGACAAGTGGCAAACAAGAAATGTGATATTGTTATGGTTGGCAGGGGCCTGATTCATTACTCTCCATATGGCCCAATTTGTCCATGATACAATTCTTTTGACTCTGGAAATGTATGCTGCTGCAATTCTGCATTATTAGCCATTCTTCATGTAGTTCAGACCTGCAGTAAATGATGTTGGATGGTTTACATATTCCTGATGACAGAGAAGATACAGAGACATCAAAAAATGAAACCTTGGTGCCTGCAAGCATGTAATCCACCATCCCCAAATTGTATGTTGTAGGTTGTAATATTTCTGATTTTTGTATGACTTCTGGGTTATTGAACAAAAACTGCTGCATAATTTATATTGCTGTTGATTGTTTTTCTTTATTCATTTCACTAAATAATTAGTTAATTCATAGGCATGGATTGTATAATATAGTGTAACCATGTTGCATTTTAGCAATATATTTTTGCACTAACTTCTTCACAGCCTCCAACAACTGCAAAGAGGTTGAACATTGTCAGGTTATACAGTCTGTTTTGTTTGGAGTGATGTTCAGAACCATCTGGTCTTCAGCATCTATTATGTAGTCATTGCAACATATTGCTGGGATACAATTTTCTCTATAAGATAAGGTTGTAAGAAATTTCCAAATGTAGATAAAAATTGCTAGTCTGGCAGTCTGTTCAGCAGATTAAACCTCCAACTTGTTAATGAGCTGCATCCTGTGTTGAGTCCAGAGTATGAGACTTTGCGCCTTCCTTTATCTACTATGTGTCATTTAACCAGGCAGAGCATTGGAGTAATTGGGAATTTGGGCAAGGATCCTTAATGATCTCCAGGAATGCATGCCTACTAACTACGAACCTATTGTTGTTGTTCTTTGCCAGCCATTGTCTATTGGACAGCTGATCAAGCTGAGGTAATGTTATGGCACCAGCACATCAGTTTTTAGTAGCATATACAATTTATTCTTCAGTTGCAACAAATACTGCATTTATAGTTGAAACACTGAAATGCAAAGTTGTTTATCAGCAGTAGTCTCTGTTTTAGTAATAGTTATTTTTAAGTGGAATTATTCAGATGACTTTTACTTTTACAGAGATTGTGCATAATGACTGTGCATATGCTATAAGGGGGTTAATATTTATTATCCTGTCATAAATGCTCTTCTTTTTAAACAGTGCTACATGTGATTGGGTTTATGGTATGATGCTTGTGATCAATATACAGTTTTATGTAGTTAATCCAAAATTACCAATTAAGTGCAAGTAAATTATTTCTTTATAATAATATTGGGTTCACACAGTAAACAAAGCAGTTATAACTGCTGGATTGGTGGAGGGCTCTCTATGGATGAAAGTATTATGCTCTTATTATCTGATAATTTTAAATGGTCTTTGCTCTAACTTTGCAGGACTAGTGTGTGTGTGTGTGTGTGTGTGTGTGTGTGTGTGTGTGTGTGTGTGTGTGTGTGTGTGTGTGTGTGTGTGTGTGTTTGTGTGTGTGTGTGTGTGTGTGTGTATGTGTGCACGCATGTGTGAATTAAATTGGAATATCTTGACTACTGTATATTACTGTGAAACAAATTTGAAATGTGACGTGGTCATTATACTCATTTATTTTTGACACGGACATCCAAGAAGGATGCAGTCAGCAATGTAACTATAAGTTCCAATGCTTTTTTCAATTGACCTGAGTTTCAAAGCATTTCAAAGAATGTGACCTTCAAGGGAAAGGAAGTTTTTGCTGTTACTCAAGCTAAGTCTGTTTCCAGTATGAGACTGTTTTGTTTTGTTTAGTAAATGGCCATAAGTGCTTGTGCTATAAAATTTGAAAAAAAAAAGCTTTTAATCAAATTTCTGTAATCATTGTAGAACTAAGAACGATAATAATATACACACTGACAGGTTTGAACAGTGTTTATGGTAAATGGAGAGAGATAGCCAAGTAATGATACACTGGAATAGCTGGGGGAGGGGGGGGGGCTAGTCCATTACCCTGCCTAGTTCCTCATTTGACCATGATCCAGCACTCTCTCCCTGCCCAACCTATCACTATATTATGATCACACAGTTAGAAGCACATTTACATACCCATCTACACACACACACACAAGCACACTTACACTCAGGTACCACTCTTATCTTTACATACACTCACACATGCAGCCACACACATACATGTATGCACACTCAACCCAACACTTCCACTAAACTCCCTAGCATTTAATGTGGTCCCTCTCACTGAGAATAATGGGTGACTGTAAACTCTTGGCCAAGTTAACTAACTTGGCTGATGCTAAGGATTTACACAACAGATTTGTTACATAAATCACTTGACTGTGTAAAGCACTTACTGCAGGCATTTCCTGGGAAGACCCCATATACCACTCTCCCAGGATGCCTCATTAGCATATGCAGTAGGCGAGAGAGAGAAAGAGAGAGAGAGAGAGGTCACCACAGCGCTGTACCTCTTCGATGCAAGTGCTACAGTAGGCAAAGAATCCAAAATGGCTATTTCCAGTGTCAAAAATGGCATACCACTGGCTGTAATGTTTCAAGCCATAGTTTTTAATTGGTATGCATGTAAAATCTTTAAGTTTTTGCACTTAGCTTTATTTTGTTAGTTATTGCCTTTCTGCCATATCAAGCTCTTTAATTTCATTTATGTTTGCTAGCAGATGCTGGCAGAGTATATTAATGAAATGACCTTAATAAATTATTTCATTGTTTTTTCTGGTCTAATTTTTCTATGTCATTTGGGGTTTTATTACCATTGCAGGAATGGGCCCCATTCCAAAGTCAGTGTATGATTAAAGTTCATGAAATTAGTATTGTTTCAATCATTCATGTTTTCATTGCTTCTTAATTTCTTCAAATCTTTTGGGTTTATGGTACCATGATGGCAATGGACCCTATTCCTAAGTCAAAGTATGATTAAAGTTCATGAAATTAGTATTGTTTCAAGTCTTTGATGTCAGCCAAAAATGCTCTTTGCAGCACCAGCAATGTGACCAGTAATGGTTCCTTCTGCAATTCATATGGGGTTATATGGATTGCTAACATATCAAAATATGATTGTAGATTGTTTTTTTATAAGACCCATTAGTCCTACTGCTATTGGAACTGTCTCGGTATCTTTCTTCCACATTGCTCTCATTTCTGCCTGCAGATCTTTATATTTTATGACTTTGTGTCTGTCTGTACGCAATACACTGTAGTCACTAGATGTGGTGATTTCAATGATCAATTCTACTTTTGTCTTCTTTTTATGGACCACTATATCCAGTTTTCTAGCATCTATCTTTTGAACTGTTGGTAATGAGTGATCCCATGTGATGTAAACTTCCTCATTTTCTATGATACTTTGGGGATCATGTTTCCAGTGTTTTTCAGCCACTTCAATACCATAATGCTTGCACAATCACCAGTGTAACAGTCTTGCCACATTATTATGCCTTTCAGTATACAGTCCTTCTGCCATTAGTATATCACAACCAGCAACAAGGTGTGCAACTGTTTCCAATTCGTTTTTACAAAACCTATATTTGTCTGTTTCTCCCACATGTTAAATGGTCTTTGTAAACTAGCATGTATGTAGCCCACTGTCTTGGGCCGGCAATATTAAACTTTCATCTCTTGGTTTGAATTTGCCTCTCCTTAAACATTCCTGAGTTCATTCCTAATCAACATGAGGTTCTTCCAGACATTTGTTATACTTGCAACTACATTTATGCATTTTCCACATTTCTTGCCTTCTCATCTGATCCTTCACCTTATATTCTTTCTTTTGTTTTTTGGCACATTCAGTTGTTACCAGATTTTTATCTTCTTCTGGTTTGATTTCCATTCTTGCTTGACGCCAATAGGCTTCTGCTAGATTAAGCTTTGAAGTCATCTTAGATTTATTATCTTCATGCTCCAAAAGTTTCACTACATTTGGGTGTTGTGAGGTCTGCAGATATGTGTGGAGTCCCATAATTGCAGATCTATACATGTAATCATTTCCAAGGAGGCCCGTCCCTCCTTCAGAAAGGGGAATATATAATCTTGGTATACACTGATTTTTATAAATCATTTGATGTGCATGAAGCATCCTTCTTGTTTTTCTGTCTAATCTATCCAACACATTTTGGGGGCAATCAATCACCCTAAAACTGTAAGTTAGGACAGGAAGAGCAAATTGGTTTATAGTTTGGATTTTGTTCCTAGATGTCAGTGCTGTTTTCAGGATTAATTTAAGTCTTCTAAAATATTCCTTACTAAGTTTTATTCACATTTGTTCATGGTTTATTGTTGATCCTTCATCAATTCCTAAATATTTATACACTCCCTCTTTCTGAAGTATTTTATATCACATTCTTGTCCCAAACTGATGTTTTCCTGGTGTTACATTTTTCCTGCTTTACAGGTTGTTTTTGCACATTTTTCAAGATCAAATGACATTCTTATATCATCTGAAAAAGTTTTGACAACCTACAGTTGTGCTCTCATTTCCTCATCTGATGACCTATACAGTTTTAAATCATCAACAAAGAGGATGAGCAGTCATTACACTTTTTTGTTTTCTAGGAGCCAAATTATATCCATGGCCTAAGCTGTTAAGTAAACAGCTTAATGGGTTAAAGACAAGGCAGAATAGCAACAGTGACAGAGTCACCCTGGAATATCCCCCTTTGAATTTTTATCTCTGGGATAATAATTTGTCCTTTATCATGGCTTAATTGGAAAGTGGTCTGCCATTGTTTCATGGTCACTGTGATGTAGTCAATCAGTAAAGGGTGTATCTTATACATTTTTATGCACTCTTTTATCCATGAATGTGGGACAATAAACAAAACATGCTGGAGGGATAGATTCCTGTCCCAGAGACTTCCCATACTCTGGAACAGGCTACCCATCTATGTCAAGCAAAGTTCTTCATTAGCACTCTTCAAGAAAAATCTTGATGAGTGGATGGGAAATAGGAAATACACCCCGGGGATCACTTCTGTGTCTCTGCTCGACAGTGGCACAGGAAAATAACTTTCTTGGGTGGCATAAGCCAGGGAACATTGTTGGCTAGGCTTACATAGGCCCTCGGGCCGATAGCCTAGTACCTACCTATGAACCTATGAACCTATGCTATCAAATGCTTTTTTGTAGTCAATCCATGCCACACTTAGATTTTATTTAACAACAAATGATCCTTTGTTCCATATGACTTTCTTTTACTGTTCTTTTATTCTACTGCTATAATTGAGTTTTCTTCTAAATGACTATAAATGCTATCAGCATTGTTTCCCATGTATAGTTAATACTTCATCAGAAGGCAAGTTATTGGTCTATAATTTTTAGTGTAGCTTGCAAATTCACTCTTATGCAGGAGCATTGTTTTTCCTGTTGTTAGCCAGGCTGGTGTCTGTTCAGGGTGCGCATATAAATAGTTCTTACTCCTGACTAAATCTGTGTGCAAAAGTGTTAATACTTTTAACCAAAAGTTAGGTACTGCATCTGGGCCTGCGGGTTTTCCAATTAGAGGCTTTATTTAACTTTGTTTCAATCTCTCTGGCTATTACTTCAATCCATTTTATATTCTGTACCTTTAAACTTCTTATTCTTTCTTTTACTTCTTCTATCCATTTAGCATCTTTGTTATGTTCCACAGGATCTTCATAGATACTTCTCCAAAATGTATCCCTATTTCTTCTTTTTTGGTGGTCCTTCAATTCCTTTTACCTTGTTTCCCAATTTTCTATAAAACCATTTGGGTCATCAATAAATTTCTTATTTTGTAATTTTCCTTTATATTTATCTGTGTATCTTTTAAAGTTTTTCCGCCTGTGCTGACATTTTTATTTTATTTGTGATAGTGCATGATAGATCCTAGTCTGTTCTAATACTGTGCATTGCTTTTATCACATCTATCTTTCTTAGTATCTTTGTTGATCTATTCCCTCTTCTATATTCTTCTAACAGTGACACTTCTTGTCTTAATTGCTTTATAGTTTTCTCAATTCAATATTTCTATGATGGTATTCGATTTCTCCCCTTCCTTGTCCTCACTACCCTGTGTTCTTGTGGAAGAACTTCATCAGTTATTAATTTAGCTGCACAGTAATATATACTGTTTACTTCTGTTATATCACAAGGATCTGTATGAACAGTCCTAATTACTGTATTTATTTGTTTTATCAGGCTTCTGACTTGTTGGGTTTCAGTGACCTTCTGTAGTCTATTTCTTTCATTGATCTTAATATAGCTATTTATATCTATTAAATCAAGCAACTCTTCTCTTAGCTCATTTTCTTCCAAACTGAGGGCACATCCTTTGTTTTCCATTTCCTGTGGGCATTCTATAGAAAGTTCTATGGCATCTTCCTGTGGTATGTTCTCTTCAATTTCATCCTGTGCCATCCATTGCTCTGTCATATGGGAACTCACTGGCCTATCTCTCCTCAACATTGACTGTATCAGTTTCCACAGTTTCCTGTTCCTTCCCTTGTTGTCTAACTTCAAGTGGATGATTATACTGGTTTCCTGTGGAAGGCTCCAAAATGTCTTCATATGGCACCTGACCAATTGCTTCCTGTTCTACTGGTTTCCCCTTAATTTGTATATCCATTGCTCTATCCTGTTGTGATGCTTTCTGAATTAGATTTTCTACACTGAATCCTTCACTTCACAGGTACTCCATAGCCGCAATTTCTATTTCTTTAACTTCTCCATTACTAATTTGCTTTTCTAATTTTCCTCTTTGTCTTCTTATTTTTTGTATTGTAAAGTTTTCCATGTCTGGATTCCTTTGCCTGTATTTCTCTTCAAATATCTTTGGTGTTGCTCTTTTTGTATTGATTAGTTTTGCTTTCCCATTGCATAAATATTACACCATATTAAATCTTTTTTCCCATGTCCATATTTTTTCTTCAGATGTCTCCTGATCTTCCTGCTTCTCCTTACTTTGGGGACTCACTCCATCATGTTGTGATGCAACCTGTGTTAGACCTTCTACACCAAATCCTTCACTTCGCAGATGTTCCATATCTTCAACTTCTATTTTTTTTTACATCCACTTTACTGATCTTCTTTTCTACATTCCATTTTTGTGATATTATTTTCTTATTGTGAAATTGCCCATATCCGGATGCCTTCGCCTATATTTTTCTTCGAATATCTTTTGGGCTGCCTTCTTTATATTGATTAATTTGGCTTACTCCTTTGCATAAATATTGCACCATATCAAATCTCTCTTTCTTTCCCATGTCCATATTTCTTTTTTTATATTTTTCAAATTTCTCTAGGTTTTGTTTAGATTTTCGCACTTCCTCAGATACTTCTTTTTCCAAATAGATCAAAGTTACTTGATCTCTATACTGTTTTTCACAAATCTGTTGTAATAATGAACACAAATTTTCAATTGAACCTTCTGACATGTTTTCCTGTAGAAGTATTTTTCTTTTCTTCTAACTTCTCCCTTAATCATTTTTTATATCTGGAAATTCTGGGCTTTTTGCATAATAGTAACAATACATAATTTCTTTCATATTCTCAATAGTCCATTTTATCGTCTTTATGGCTCTTCTTTGGCATATTAGTTTTTGTGATTTTTGTGGAATACTACTTCCTTCTACAACAGGGGGCCATCCTCCCCCTAGGCCTGGCCTGAGCCTATTGTAAGGATGTTTCCGTATTTTGAGAATTCTACACTGTCATCTTTTTCAGTCCTGGCACCAGTGTGCCTACCGGGATTGGGCACTTTT
>NC_056743.1:1659175089-1659188296 GCF_019279795.1 Protopterus annectens
CCCATGACATCATCATTATCTTATCTCTGAGAAAATAAGTTGTAACATCAGTTCTTTTGTTTGTCACAGAAGTAATTGGAAGATTGCCAGTACACATTCATATCTGCTTCGCTTGAATTCTGAATTCCTCCTGCCATCTTGCAATAAATCATTACAGATGTTTCTTTCCATCGGTCTTTCTTCTTTGTTTATTATGTTAATGAAAGAAACCAGACGTATGAAGATTCAACACATTTCAGAGAAATTCCCTGTTTTTGATATATAGAAAGGCATTACCAGGGATTCATGAACAATCGCGTAGGCTTCGTGCAAAGCCTACATGATGTTTATGTCTTAATGTGATGAGCAGCAGCACTAGTCACACTTGCATGCTACTCATCACACTTGCATGAATACAAACAAGTTTTCATGGCCAGCAACAGTGTTGGCAATCAGGAAAATGTTTTGAGCAACATTACCACACACTTTAAATGAACAGACTTGCGTACTGGCAAACATTTTAAGGGTGCTTATGCGGACAGCACAAAGAGCTACATAAGGCAAATAAAGCATGCTGTACAGAGGCAGGGAAAGATTACCGAGTGCACTGTGCAATGCAAGGGCAATTAGAATAAATGGGTTACCAGACGCAATTGTGCACTGGGGACAAGCTGAACAGAAATCAAAGCGATGCATACAGAAATATGCAAGAGTAGAGGGTAAATGTTCAAAATCTAGGAAGATAATTGGTATGAGTATGCTTATGTCGCAAAGACAATTTTGTAATAATAACATTGTGCAATGTGTATGTCATACTAATTAATGGTGGTCACACTTCCTGAGCAAATATAGGTAAATTAAAGCAGACATGATATTATAAGATGTGACAGTTACACAAATTAGCATTGCAACAAAGGTGAATACATGACATATGAATGTCATTGACATGTAGAGTTAAGATGAGAGTCCAAAAAGATAGTATATACATTATGGGATATTGGCACAATGTGCATTCTGTCATTATAACATGTTGGAGAACATTAATAGCTCAGAAGTCAAAAGCTCCTTTTGCAAAAATCAAACCCATTCCATCATTGCTAACACTGACCTGGTTATTAACCGTGTACACCTTAGAAATAGGCCTAACATATGTATGAGGAAGATCATACTTGAAGGGAATTATGCACTTCAATATTGTAATGATTATGCATCCCATATGTAGGTGTGTGTGGTGTTACAAATGTGGAAGAAGAGTTTGACATACAGAATACCCTTGCATAAGGCATTCCTGTGCAGACAGATAAGAACAAATGCAAACACCACATCATGATGCAATGCATTCCCCAGAGCTGTGTATTGTCAGCATCCATCACAGGAGGTGGCAATGGGTATTGTTAATTAATGTGTGAATTAAGAAAGGATCCCTGATAATGACTGTCATGTCAGCACAGCAGACTGATGGCAATCAAATGAGCATGCCCATGTGCACACAAATGTGATCAGTCCTATATCAATGTTTTGTGGTCAAGGAAGGTTTCTTTATATATCTGTACAAATACCACCCAAAACCTGGAGCACACTCATATATACCACAGGACTCAATGCATGTGTCAAAGTAGCACTCTTACCATGAAATTGGTAGAACAAATCTACTGCCATGAAATCAAAAGCTACATTCACATGTGTTCATGCAACATATCAAGGGATAAGACTGACATGATGCAATGGTTGTTGTGTGACATCAGTACTTTCTTAAACCCTATACTAGAACTGATCATCAAGTTGTACAACTCTTCCAAATAACAATGTGGCTATTAATCACATTTCCACAGTGGAACTGTTGTCACAGCTGTTGAACTCCACCTATGTGAAGTCATTCTATCGGCTGTACTGTATTTGCCCATAATGTTTATCTTATAAAATTTATGTGGGAGGCCTCTGTAGACATGCAAAGTATAACTGATAATTGGGAGGAATGTCTTTCATGCAGAACCAGTTAAGGACACAGATACTTACAGTCGCTCAACGCTGCTTTGAAACACTTGTCTAAGCATTAAGAAACTCAGCGCCATAGTGGTATCAATTAACATGCCATAGTACAAGTGCATCACCAATTGTTATATGTGTGGTTATGTGAAAGGGTTTTATCATGTGTATGAATCAAGGAATATGTGTCTCTGTAATTACTTAGAATGAATTTTGTATGTCAGACAACATTGCCTGATGCTATCCAAACACACCTGTAGCCCCATGCTGTTGTCACTGTGATGGTAGAACAACAATTAAGTCCAGTGTGGATATAATCCCGTATTAGAACACATGCCATACTTAGGCAACAACATACATTACATTGTTTCATGTCCACAGTCCTGAGAATGTGCTTCACTACAACAGTGATAGAATACCAATCTATTCCAATGACAGCTTCAGTCTTCAATACAGCCTTTTCAAAGGAAATGTAACATAAGTGCTTGTAACAGGAAACAACATCTATACATGAAAATAGCAAATGTGGGTGACAACACCATTAACATGTTTAATGATCATAAGCACTAACGTCAGGATTTGAGCTATATGGCTAACATCACAGGCATATGAAGGGTTGCTGAATCATAAGCAAAACTACAGATTTATGTGATGACTGCAAATGGATGTCATCACTACTGAGTATTACATTTGTGTTTCCACTAAAAAGTGGATGCACAGCAAAAACACCAAGGTCGATATACCTCATATATGTATTTGTAGCATGTTCTGCATAGTAAGATGAAGAAACATAGCCTCACTGACAACAATCATTCCTGTATTTGAACTCCCTACTGACTCACAGAATCTACACACAAGTGTATTATATGCACAGGCTACAGAAGAAGCATGTTTGTCATATACCAAATGTCTGAACCTGCTGTTTCTCTCATACTGAGCAGGATTACTATAACAACAACACGTCATCAGTAGGGTAAAACTAACCTGTCTCACGATGCTCTAGTCCCAGCTCACATTCCCTAATAGTGGGTGAACAGTCCAATGCTTGGCTTATTCTGCTTCATAATGATAGGAAGAGACAACATCGAAGGATCAAAAAGTAACCTCACTATGAATGCTTGGCTGCCACCAGCCAGTTATCCTTGTGGTAACTTTTCTGATACCTCCTGCTTAAAAACCCAAAAAGCCAGAAGGATTGTGAGGCCCCACTTTCACGGCCAGTATTCATACTGAAAATCAAGATCTAGTGAGCTTTTGCCCTTCTGCTCCATGGGAGGTTTCTGTCCTCCCTGAAATCACCATAGAACACCTGAATTACTCTTTGACACATGTACCACCCCAGTCAAACTCCCCGCCTAACACTGTCCCTGGAGCAGGCTGCCCCTGGATGCCCGGGCGCTTTGACCAAGAAGTGAGAGCCCTGGAGGGGCTCCCCCCTGCCGTACCGGGTAAGTGAAAAAGCAATAAGAGCAGTGGTATTTCACCAGTGACTGAGGCCTCCCACTTATTCTACACCTCTCATGTCTCTTCACAGTGCCAGACTAGAGTCAAGCTTAACAGGGTCTTCTTTCCCTGCTGATTCTGCCAAGCCCATTCCCATGGCTGTGGTTTCATTATATAGTATGTAGGAGCAGTGGGAATCTCATTCATCCATTCATGTGTGTCATTAATTAGATTATGAGGCATTTGGCTACCTTAAGAGAGTCATATTTACTCACATCATTTACCCATGCTTCATTAAATTTCTTCACTTTGACATTCAGAGCACCGGGCAGAACTAACATTGCATCAACGGCTGTCTCAGGCCTTCACATTGCTGTGTTTTAATTAAACAGTGAGATTCCTCCAGTCTGCACCAGTTCTACATCAGCTGCTAGCTGCTGGACAATGTGGGATGCCGGTTGGGACCAGCACCTGCCACAGCCAGGACAATCCACAGGAAGGGCCTGGCACACATCTAGAGTCGACAGCACAATCCCTGGCCCATCCCAGAAGAGAGAGGGTGCAGCAAGGGGACAACACCCCCTCCAGCAGCAGCACACACCCAGCCCCACTTCATGCCAGAGCCCAACTGACCCAGCCCTGAGAGCCAATCCTTATCCTGAAGTTACAGATCTGGTTTGCCAGCTTCCCTTACCTACATTGTTCTAACATGCCAGAGGCTGTTCACCTTGGAGACCTGCTGCTTCTGTTGCATGTTTGAAAGGATGGCATGAGGTATGTCATGCAAGGAGATGTGTGTGCAAAAATGGCTTCTACAACTATGTGGACTTCTAAATGTTGTCAGTACTAAGAGGTGTAATATACTCCTGCATCTATTTACATTCATACACACACAAAATCAGGAGTGTCTAATAGCTGTATTCAAACTCAATACCTATTGAATGACACAATGTACATACAAGTGTGTTATACGCATGCACCACAGAAGAAGTCTGCCTTTTGCACTGTGAGAGTGCATTATTGAAATTATGACATCATCAGTATGTTGCAGACATTATTAATTTGTGGACAGAGTGAAAAGGGGATGTGTCTGTGATTGATCTAACTATATAAATGTTTCACGCAAGTAGGAGTCAAATGAGCACACCTGTTCAAATAATCCTCCGGTAATGCAATGGACCAACCATCTCTCACACACACACACACACACACACACACACACACACACACACACACACACACACACACACAGACACACACACACATATGTTAATTATGAGATTAGAACCCCTATCTATCTATCTATCTATCTATCTATCCATCTATCTATCTATCTATCTATCTATCTATCTATCTATCTATCTATCTATTTATACAGTGGAAAGGACACAGTACTTAATGTATGTGCCATCACAGAGGTCTGACTTTGATAGCATGAGAGTGCAGTTCATAGAGGATGGCATCAGCATTGTGTGGCAGGAAAGATGATGTTAGGTGAAGGGTCTGACAGTAATGTGGACACACCCAGCAGTGTAAAATTTACTGCCAGCTACTATTTTAATGAGGTCAGCAGTAGATAATAATATATTTACACAACTCTAAACACACACACACACACACACACACACACACACACACACACACACACACACACACACACACACACACACAAACACACAAGTTGACTACTATGAGATTAGAACATCCTACATATCTAGCCACACAATCTAGAGGACACAGGACATAACATAAGTGCCTCTGCAGAAGTCTGATATTTGTAGTTTGAGAATACACTTTCTAGAGGACGACATCAGTGTGGTGTTGCAGAGAAGATGATGTAGGGGGAAGGATCTTACACTGATGTGGACTCAACCTGCAGTGTAAATTCACTTCCAGGCTATTGCCATAAGTACTTAAGGTCATATTTATCCAAATTCACAAACACACACACACACATACATTCACACACACACACACACACACACACACACACACACACACACACACACACACACACACACACACTTTGACTGCTGTAAGATTAGAATCCCCTACCCATCTAGATGTGCAACCTAAGGGATAATACTTAATGAAAGCACCACTGCAGATGTGTGATTTTTATACTGTAACAGTGCGGTGTAGATAGGATTAGCTAATCATTCTGTGTCATAGAAGATATTTGTAATATTGAATGTTTTGTACAAATCCATGTTTGTTGATATGACAGAGTGAGCACAATGTTAGGATTAACAATACATACAGACTGCTGACCTTTGTCAGCTCTGTTGTCATTAATGTATACCACAGTACTGACTGTGACATGTATCTACCAGCCTTATGTATGTGAAATGTAGGATAGACAATAAATCATTCATGGATCACCAAGTTATGATGATGGCAGTTAAACCTTAATGAATGGTGGTGATATTAGCAATGGTATGTGCTCATGCATGGGCAATGTGGACTGTCAGTACCAAACAATACTTAATTTACCAATTCTGGAGGGATAAAAAATTGTTTCTGTGCATCAAGGATGCATGTTGTTGTGCATCAGTTGTGTCAGAGCTGCAGTGCAGACCCAGCTGTCCAGAATGAAGTGGTCAGTTAAGCACATAGTTCAGTGCATTTGGCATGGGTACCGTAAACAATTTCAATATAATGAAGTAATATAATCCACTATCAACACTTCCTTTTGTTCCATATCACTTCCTAAAGTGCAATGCTGGGAAATATTTGCCTGAATTTTGTCAAAGTATTAGAGCATGTGTGATTATACTCTGATGTGTTGAACTAGGACAGTGAAGTAACACTGTTTAGCAGTACTCTGGGCTGTTCCAGATGTTGCATTATACCTTTCCATGTTAGCTGCCAAGCCCAGTTCAAAAATAAAGGGTTGTGCTTGCCTTCCCCTTTCACCCAATGGTACTCTGAGAGGAAACAGAGATCTTTGCTGAAGGAAAAAGCAAAAACCTTTAATTTGGTTTGCCTTCTACAGCGCAAACAGGCTTAGCAACAATGTGTAGCCATCTACACTCTGGACAGCACTTGGTGGAGAAAACACCTGTCAAACTAGCTTTCTGTGTGACACAAGGCGTAAAATATTTGAGCTAAATGAAAAAGCTGAATTGAAGCAGCTTTTGACTCCAGTAAGCAGATCATTTTACAAATCATATCACAATGATTTGTATATTAACTTTTTCTCATGACATTAAAAAAAAACTTAAGAGTGACTATTTTAATTATGTTGCCTGTCCTAATTATGTGTGAAATATCTACTGAAATAACCTGTCACACCTATTACATATGAGACATGCTTCAAGGGAAATCACAATTTAACTGGGTGTAGAATGTGGCGTAAATCACACACCACATTCTGCAATAACACCTGCAATGTCATTTAGCAATTGCACAGTACATTTGCTCACTGCCAGACCTTAAGCAAATGCTGTGGACTACAAATGATCAAACAGAAGGGGCTTAGACATAGGCAACTCATTCACAGGATAGACACATAAAAACATGCTGGATTTGAACTGTTGAGTTGAAAAATTAAGTTTACAGACTTCTCTAACCCCCAAAATAATACTATAACCTATTCACACTTTTTGAGATGGCCAATGGCTTTGTCTGTTATCCTTGATATCTTGCAAGTTAAATAGGATGACTTGGCACATGACTTTCTAGAATTACACACTGTAAAAAGTTAGTTGACCAAAGTGGGAATCAAGCCTACGGAAGAAATAACGCATACATTTCAATCAAGGTGATTATTTACCAGTGCTATAGTAGAACTGCCTTTCAACCATGTTCATTACAAACATTCATGAATGCATTCAGGAATCTGATGTATGAATGTAGATATACATCAGATAAGTCAGCATGTGCATGACTTTATGAAGTCTTCTGAAACACATTCCCCCTGAAAGAGTTATTATTACTGATTGTTAGTGTATGTCACTTGGATGGACATCATGATTAATACAGCCTAGAGTATGATACATACATACTTCGATATACATACTGTCATACATGCAGGGTTGGGCTATGTGCGAAGATGATTTTCCCTTAAGTATTCTGCCCATCATAGAGATGCAAGAGCATTTTTAATTCATTATTATAATTATCCTGCTTAAACAATTACACACACATTCAGCCATATTTCATAACTTAATGATTCATGATACATCCTACTTAGAAAAATGTATTTATCAAAGCCTTAATAACACATTTCTTAAAATGAACATAATTACGATAGTCATTTCTACATAGTGTTACCTTCCTAATGAAAGTGTTACAGGAAATTGCATTCTGACACACTTTGTAAAAATAAATATTAACTGGATTTGAATCCTGGATTACCTGTGTTATTTCACTAAGGTCAGTGCACTTATACCTTGTTCCATAAAGACAGCTGCACAGCTGCACACCACATGGATGTTCTACCCTCATGTCCAGAGTGCTGATGTTCCCGCATTGCCACTAGTGTGCATGCTCTACAGAAGGCTACACAAACTACTTCACTTTTTTCCTTAAGTAGGTAACATTGATTGTGTGCTGCTCAGTAGGGAGCATCTGTACAAGGCAAGAAACAGGGAAAAAGTATATGATTTTCTGATGAAAGTAAGTCATACAACTGTTGTAATACTTTCTGCATTCCCTACACAATATCTGGGTTTGAACCCTAGAGAAACTCTGTTAAGGGGCCACAGTCAATACATTTACAGCTTTTGCCACAGAAACAAGTATACAAAATGTGCATATCACTCACTTATTAGAAATACACTGCAACGGGTCCAAAACTGTCTGTGTTAATGAAGATGATAGAAATGACATTGTTCACTCTTTCCTTTACTTGTGAGCTCTGTTTGTGCTCTGCTAAGAAATGTGAAAGTTATACACCCAAAAAAAAAAAAAAACGTGACAATTGATATTACACACTACAAGACACAATCTGTATTCTCACATCTGCTGCAAACATCCTATGCAGTGTGGGGCTTCAAACAGGATTGAAACCTTGCATCCGTTTTCCTGTTTCTTTAAAATCATGTCTTTTAACCCATGTGCTACAATGATATTCAGATATTATTTAGAATTTCTTCTCTTACTGCTTCTCAGAGTGCTTTACCAAAGTGCACCTGTGCCAGTCTGAAGTACAATACTGATGGCAAGACCAGTTACATTTCTCAGTTTGTACCTTGGGCAGTGAACTCTCTTTCACTGCCTTGAAATGCTGCTAGTAATCAGTGCATTTGCCAAAACCCATGCAAATGAGGAGCAACAACAAATATTGCCAGTTTTAATAAATATTGGACTATAATAAGGAAAATGCAGGATCGTGAAGTTTCCTAGATCTGTGTGTGGTACAACCTGATAATATGCTCAGAAAATATGCATTAACTCTGTCAGACAGCTCAGTACCTGGAAATAAACCTTCAACTCAATGCAATAACAACACATACTCTGTTGTGTTTTTTATCACTCTTTACCACCAACACAGTACCAGAAATTCTTCCTTCCTCATTTGCTTGGACATGTCTAGAGCAATGTGATACTGACAGATACTTTACACTAATAAGATCCCACACCATTTTAATGCCAGGTTGCCAACACTGCCAGCTATTTCTTCCATTATTTTCTGAGCATATTCCCCTCCTAGTTAGTCCATCTTAACTGCAGAAATGCAAAATCAAGGCCATTTATTTGCACCTTTATTATTTCAATGTGTAATATAGCTGATCAACATTTTAGACAGATTTTAACAGAGGATGGACAGTGTACTATTAGTACAAGGATATCAGTGTTGTTAAGCCTGTTCTCATAGCTCTCAGTGTGCTTACACTTTTGTTGAAAGTTTACTCTGCATGATACAAGCACATCAGAGTCTGTTCAGTATTGCTTGCTGTTGTAGCAGCTAACAGTTGTCATTGCTTCGCCTTGCAGTGCTGCAGTATGTGCACGCCATCCTCAACACCAAGCGATTTTTTTGGTATTCAGGAATGCTAATGATTCACTCCACATTTGCATATTCTCAGTTCTCAAGGGCTGAATCGTCACTATAGAATGGTAATGGTGTAGCTATGGAAGTGGAAGGAGGGGAGACTGGATACAGACAGAGCATTAATGGTAGTTACTTGCAGGAGATTGTTCTACATATCATTGCACTATTTCATAAGCTATGTTTGTTCTTTACGTAAACTGCTTACATGTTCATATTTTGAATGTATTTCAATGTGCAATGGAAAAATGATTTTGCAATATATCCAGTTTAAAAATTCACTACTGGAATACTGCACATAGGGCAGTTCTTGGTGTACTGTCCAGGTTAGTATGGTTACTTCACAGTATTGTGATATCATTTGCTATTGTGTGACTGCCTCAACCGTGTGTGTGAGTCATTGGATAGACAGTGCTTGTGATGTTACATCTGTTGAGGGAGGGCTGGCATCCATTTGTCCATATAGCCACAACTTCCTATATTGTTAGCTGATATGGCCATGATAGATCTACTGGCACTACTTCCACTGCTCTGTCAGTGAATGAGGTGTCCACACCCACATGTTGTAGGCCACAGTGTTTTGGTCCTAGATGTAGTTGTGAGGAGACCTTATCTAGCAGACATCACTCACATTAATGTAGCACTCTCAGTTTGAATCTGGGACATGGAAGTGACAGTGCAACTCCTGGCAGAGGCAGTTCATGTGGTCAGTAGTGATGACACTGAGCAGACAACTCTAGCATGCATGGCTCACACCTGTCCCATATGGCAGGACATAGCTTGATTATGTTCATGCAGACAAACAAACACATTTCACAAAAACTACATATACAAAACTGCACGCAAGCAAGTTAAAAGAATTTTAACATCGACTGGTATGTACCTTCTCTTAGTGTCCCTGAGATGTTTCATACTTTAATTAATACTCTGTATTTTCATCACACATACACACTCACTACATTGTTGTCACCCTTGGCCAACTGCACCCTCCCACCTTGTGACAATGATGATGATTATGCCATGGGGCTTTGATCATTTTGGTTTGACTTAGGTTTGCATATACAGTATGTCTGCTGCACAGAGTAGATAGATATGAGACTGACAGTATGCAGGTAATTAAGCATACACATTTGTTCTGATACTACAGGTTCTATGCTTACATTGACATTACTGCAGGTATGTGTCATGTTGGGAGGATGGCCTAATAGTTAAGGTGTTTGCCTTACAAACACAAGATACAGGGTTTGAATCTCACAGGGGATAACTGGCTAGGCTTAAAATGGCTCATAAGGGCAGGTAGCCTAGTACTAACCTATGTAATTTGTGTCTGTCTCTTTCTGATGCAGAAGATTTTACATGGGTAAGTAATGTTTGTGGACATTGGATGGCATCACTTTTAATATTTGTATGTGCTTAGGATGTTATGTGTATTCCTTCACTGGTGAGTGTGAGTGCTCTCATTTGCCTCTTAGATTTTGAGTGCTTGAGCTGATCTTTGAGTCATAGGTGATGAGTTTGCATGCTATCCCTTGCCTCTTAGCCAGGGCAAGGACATATTGTGGATGCCTATATTTGCCAGCTATCTCTGCAACTGCAGGTTTTCCCTCAGAATTCTTGTCTGTATGTGCCGGAGGTGTTGTCCTTGCATGTGGTTCAGGAATGCGATCCCGGCGCTTGTTCTCCCTGTTGCAACTATTTCCTCAAGATGATATTGTGCAACATGACATGGACAAAGAGAATTTCTGCACATGTGCCTGATGTGTCTAGACAGTGGGCCCATGACTTAATCGTGCCAAACACATGCTCTATGATGTTTCCATTTTGAGCTAGGTCATTTTTGTATCCTTCGTCTGTATGTGTGTGTGTTTTCCTGATGTGTGTCATGAGTGATGGTTCGAGTGCATAACCTGCATCATCCAGGAGAAGCCCTTGTGAAACATCATCCCTAGCAAACCTTGTGTACAGCTGAGAGTTGTGACATATGTGTGAGTTTTGGTAACTGCCTGGGTTGCCTACATAGACAGTGAGGATGATTCTTTGGGCATTACAGACAACCTGGCAGTTGACTGAGTGGATCCATTTCCTGTTGATGTATGTCCATCCCTACTCACCAGGTGGGGCTTTTATTTCTATATGAGTGTAGTCTATGGCCCCAAGACATTATGGAAGTGTGCTATAGAAAATAATTCCTGCATTTTTCTTGCTCTCTCCCCTGGTGTGCATGTAAGACAGATGTACTCCCTTGCATGTTGCATCATAACATTAAGAAATTGGTGAAATATTCTGGAAGCTGGAGCCTGTGACACCCCTAGTATATTCCCTTTGGGTCTCTGGAATGTACCATTAGCTAATATCCTTAATGCTATACATGCCTTAGTTTCCACTGGTATATGTTCTCCATGACTTCCCCTGGGTTTGGGGTGGGGGTTGTAGTATTTCCCTATCACTCTAGTGTATGGCTCTACTATTTCAATATCATGCAGTCCGTGATCTGTTAAATTGGGTCTATGCACCCTTCTTGTTGGACAAGGTCTCTGAGCAGCATTAGCAGCATAGATTTGAACTTATTGTATGTACATATGCAAGAAAACAGCAGCAGCCACTAGCATTGCTTTTTTTTTCCTTAGTGTGATGTTGATTGAGGGCGGCCACGGTGGTACATTGGTTAGCATTGCTGCCTCACAGCAAGAGTTTCTCCAGTTCGATCCTCGGCTGCGGTGCCTTCTGTGCTGAGACTGCATGTCCTCCCTGTGGTCACATGGGTTTCCTCCGGGTGCTCTGGTTTCCTCCCACAGCCCAAAGACATGCTGCAGGTGAATTGGACACTCTAAATTGGCCCTAGGTGTGAGTGTGTGCATGTGTGTGCCTTCTGTGGTAGGTTGGGCATCAGGCTGGTAACTCAACACCATAAAACTCCACTTCCAATCATGAGCGGACAAGATGATCCGCTGTGGTGACCCCTAACTGGAAAAAGCCGAAAGAAGAAGAAGTGTGATGTTGGTTGTATTCCAATAGGTTTGGTGTTCATAGCCAAGAGCTTCACCATCTCTATATGGTTACTTACAACGTTCTGAATGGCACTGACATATTGGATTAATTCATTTGCATGTTATTCAGCTTTTAATGCTTTAATTAGTATATTGTATTGTTTACCTCTGTTTAATGATTCCATGCAATGTGTACAAACATTTAAAGAATAAAAATAACGTGCTATCATGATTGTGGTGTAACACCACACAATAGCAGCAAGGAAATTACCCATCATAAATCCAGCCAAAGTCCCAAATTCCTGGCCATGAGAACAACAAGAAAGAAGAAAAAAGAAAAACAATTAGATGGACTCAGGAAAGACCACAAGGTATACTAAAACCATGTGCATGTTATGGTGTGACACAAACATGGTAGTACACTAATTTATATTCAGTAAGTGGCTCTAGACAGCATGTACAGCCACACAGACATGGTAAACATCAAGGCATGCTAATTGCACCATAAGTTGTATTTCTTCCTTGCTCGTCTATAGAATTCATTTCCCCCACATTCGAATCACCCAAAACAACTCTGCCTTCAAGACCATAGTCCATTCCCATCTCTCTTCTCACTGGAAATGTTCATGCTCTCACCCCACATGACTCCCTCTATATCATTTCTGCTCCCCCATCCTTTTTTCTCCTTATTCAAAACTCAACCTAGTGCCTCCCTTCATTTCATTTCCACTACCTCACCCTATTTTCCTTTCTCATACCTCAACCTAGTGACTCCCTTCATTTAATTTCCACTACCTCTCCAATTTTTCCTTTCTCT